>NW_026859575.1:0-4818 GCF_026571515.1 Ruditapes philippinarum | reverse complement strand
TATGCGATGTACTGTCCAATACTATGAGTTTTAACCGCGTTGTTCTCCTTGTAAGTATTTGTTTTACTTTATATTTCTATTACTTACTTTCTTTTTGTTTCATTTTTGGAAAAGCTAAAACATTTTAATGTTTTCGCTACATTCGCTACTTTTCATTGACTTTTTTCTCTTCGTAAACAGTGGCATTAAAAGTATAACGGATCCTAACTGACTTCAATCAGAATCGGCGTTTACTACTTTTATTCTTTTTTTCTATAGTAAAAGAATCAAAAAGTAGTAAATTTCACAATTTAATTTTAGCATTATCTATATTTCTAGTATCATGTTCACTCTTTGCTTTTTTATTACAGAAAACAAGTTCATAGACCTTTTATTTTTTACAGAAAATGTTACCTACGAGGCACATGTAGCTAATTTATCGTATAATTACTATAAACATATAGTACATTCATTAGATTGGTTCATTATCCGGCTATTAAAACTATCGAACAGTCACTAAATGACTGCTAAACCCAATAGAAGCCGCCGATGCGGTTAATATGGATATTTATCCAACACTGATAAAATTTCTAAAATGCATACATAAAAGATGAAAAGTATGTATAAAAATTCTGGCAACAACCGTTTAAATAAATTATAAATATAATTGCCAGAAATAACAAAGGATTTGTATGGCGATTAATATCTGTTCATATTTATATATTACGTATCTAAATTACTTAAGATATGAAATTCTTATTTCATTTTCCGTATTTGCGCTGTGAAAATTATATTTCACTGCGGTGAAACATTTTTTCCGTACTTTTACTGGTCTTAATCCCGACTGCTTTCTTCTAAATCCATATCCAATAAATGATATAGGGGACGTTTCTTGTAATCGTAAGGTTCAACATAAGAAGGTATATAACAAACAGAAAAGTTTTGTTTATAAAAACGGGACTTATTTGCATCTCGTGGTATGAAAATTATCACATTTCAATTGTGGCTTCCGCAACCGGTGAATTAATTATATCACAATAAAAATTACTGATTTTATTACAAATGAAAAAGAAAATTCTATATATCTACTATGCACACGGCTGCTGTAAACTTATGAGGTTATTTTCTCCAATAAAACATGTGTGCTATACCCTTCTTATACAGTTATGTTATGTTCTGCATAATTATATTTCTCTTAATATTCAACGTTACTTGATCTGATATGCAATACAAGCAATCGTTGTGTGAACAGACCTTATTTATTATCTTTATTTTTTATACTAGATCTAAATACTCACTGTTGTGTTCTTTTTATGGAAAATGTAATATTTGATTGTTTAAAATTTTAATCAATTTTTATCATTACACTTAATTTTATCATTACACTTATTTTTTTCACAAAACCTTATTTTGACCGAACACCCACTTGTTTTATCAGGAGAAATTAATAATGAACCCATAATATCGAAATCCAAATTTTCCATTTAACTTGATCTTTTGATCTAACAATATAATTTTTCAACAACCATTTACTTTTTTGTTGTAAAAGTATCGACATATCAAATTAAACTTTTATCACTTTGTACAACAAAGAACATAACTGCTTCATAAATAATGCAAGTCAACAGAGATAATATAGAGTTAAGTATCAGGTACCTTTGGAAACATTTCTTTCTGATTATTCTGTTCCTGTCCTAAATCCTAACATTTATTGCATGTCAAATTTATTTCTGGGTGATGATATTCACGAGCTTTATATTCCCTTTGTGTGTATAACATTTAAATGCTGTGTTTGCAGAATTATGTTCACGCTATATAGCATAATTTTTACACAGTAACAGTGTTGATTATGCCTCGCTTTATGTTATGTAGTGAAATAATAACAACCCCACAAATATTTTTAGAATAAAAATAAAGTTATCACAAAGTCAATTAGTAATTTAACGAAATGGATGCTTCAATACAAAACCCTTGTCACTTAACTGAATTTTGGGGTCCTTTTGCACTTATTAAAATTATCATTATGGTTATGGAAAAAGTGAAAGGGAGAGAGGGAATGAGCTAAAAGTGTGCACACAAATAATTGGTTTAGACTTACTTATATCAAATGGTACAACAATCTTAGAAAAATATTTCCTGTCATGCCGAAAACTTAAGTGGAGTCCCTGTAAATTGTTATATATATTTCCGACAATAAATATATATTGACAAATACATGTATTTAATTGACTTGAGTTGATAACATTTTTTCTCCTTCTCCTTTCTTTTGCTTCTCTTTCTTGCGTATGGAAAGAACCTAGCTCTTGCATACAAAAAGAACTTCTTTGCTTGAAGATAAATCTGCATTGAAATTTGGAGGAAACATGAATATATTCCAGACTAAATTGCAAGACATGCCACCGATGTTTAATTTACAGCAAGGTTATCGTGAATTTACATGAACTAACGTTGAAATGTAATCGTGAATTTACAGGACCTAAAGTCAAAACTATACAAAATATATGTTTGAGTTTATATTCTAATTTGATGGTATTGTTCATGTTTTTAGGCCAACTCCTGGAAAGAAGAAGAAGAAGAACGTTTATTTCACTTAAACTACAAGTTTCTCGTAATTACAATATATACAAGCATACATATATAATGACATGAAAAATACAATGACATGAAAGTAAACATAATAATTATATTGGATGGACGAAACAAAATAGAGATGACACAAATATTAAAGCACACAGTAGTATACATAATAAAACTTTTCATTAGTTTGGACTTGTTATGTATACATAAAGTAGGTTGAGATACATATCTAAGCATTGATAATCTGATATCGTAATTTGAAAGCTTCATTAATATATTGAAAAAGCATAATTGTTTCTTTATTTTTATCACTTTTATTAATAATCGAGTGAAGTCTATTTCTATAATAATTCTTAATATATATATATTTCTTAACTTTTCATATGCAGGACACTTAAACACAAAATGCAACTCGTCCTCAATTTCATTTGTATTGCAAATTAAACAATACCTTAAATAACGCTCTACTCTTTCACGTGAATATCTACCCATACATCTGTTACAATTTTCCCATTTACATAGAGTTTGTCATATGAAACCCAGACTGTATTTCCGGCTTCCTTTTCTTGCTTCATCTTTCTGAAAAGTGTCCTCCTCTTTGCTACTACTTCCGGCGGGAACTGTTCCGATATATGATAATTTGTGTCCTTTAATTTATTGCTGGATTTCCGGACAATTTCCCTGTCGGCGAACATATTGAATTTGCATACAATTCTTCGACTTCTGTTTTGAGCCTCGTTTTGGTCTCTTGATATAGCACCCATGCGATGCGCTCTTTCAATTTTAATGTTCGACACGAAATCTTTTGCGAGCTGTAACTTTTCCACCATGAAATTTCTTAAAAGGGCTTCAGTGTTTTCGGGCTTTTCATATCCTTCCTCTTTAATCCCACCAAAAATAAGATTATTTCGCATTGATTGCGACTGCATGTATAGTAACGATTCTTTCATCTCTTCATTTTTCTTCTCAAGATTACCAATTATTTTAAACGCTTCCCCTGTTTCAATTTCCGCAGACGCTATTCTATTTTCTACGCGATCAATTTTATCATCGCTTAGTTTTACTTTTGAATCAACATGAAACCATAAACGTTTAAGTTCTTTATCAAAATTGTCTACTTTGTTTCCTAGCCCTTCCACTTTAGATTCTACCTTTCTTTGAGTAGACTCCAGAGTTTCAAGTTTTTTATCAACGTCACTAAACTTTAAGTATTTTTTTCCTAGCATAGCAATAATATCTGCAGGCCCACCAGACTTGTCCGCCATATTGATACAATCTACCGATTTGTCACGGTCGACTTGACCGCTCAATACATCAAATCTATTATCGACTTGACTGTACAGTTACTTGTGATATTGACTCTTGATCTTGTTCGTATAATATACAGTTCGTCTCACGTAAAACCTCGCTTACCTCTATTGACTGGTCTGTAGCCGAAGGCGATAATCCGAATTTTGATAATTTACTCAAATTTGTTCATCATCACTTTCACTACATTTTTTTCCTTTTTCCTCTCTTTTTGTTTTTCATATTATCTTAATATTAGGTCCATCCTTTCACTGATAAATTCCCTCTCCACTAATATAAAAATCCAAAATAACAGTTTACTATATCCAAAACAAATTTTTTTTTTTCGAGAGACACACAAACACGTCTTACACCTTTCGCATCATATAGATGTAAGCAATTATTCAGTAGAGAAACAAACTTCTCTCTTTCTCTTTTTTTAAAAACGAAACACTGTTGTAAAAAACGCTTGTAAAAAATTCGTTTATACGAAATAATAATTCGTTTTTACGAAATATTAATTCGTTTTACGAAATATTATTTCGCAATTACGAAATATTAATTAGTTTTTACGAAACATTATTTCGTAATAATTATTACGAAATATTGATTCGATTTTACGAAATATCAATTCGTTTTTACGAAATATTTATTCGTAATTACGAAATATTATATCGATTTACGAAATATTTATTCGTTATTACGAAATATTAGACACGTCTCTTTTTGCACCTTATTTAAATACAAAATCGTTATTTATTAATGTATATACTGTATGGATATGTATCCATTCGTACGTAAAATAACACAACTGAAACATAAAATGGACATTTAAGGAAGTTTAAGGACTTTATGTAGGAAAAAATAGTTTGTATAAGTTCGAGATATAAATTAGCCGCGATATATGCTGATAATATTTACAACAACGTTAAAACGCTGCTGTGCCCCGGTAGGTCTCGAATCAATTATGTCAGT
>NW_026859574.1:0-22927 GCF_026571515.1 Ruditapes philippinarum | reverse complement strand
TAAATTTTAATTTTTACTTTTTTTGGCACTCATTAAAAATAAATTTTTAAAGGGAAATAAAAAAAATTTATTAATTTTTGGAAGGGGTATAAAAACACAAACTCCAAAACATATTTTTAAAATACAATGGCACAAACATCTTAAAAATCAATTGAAATATGTCGGTTCCATTTATTCCGTTCGGAAGAGAATAGCATGAAATATCATCATTTCTTAAACATAAATCTTTCTTTCATAATATAAGTAATTAAAATCTCAGCTTTTAGAAAATGCTTGGCATGCATAGTGTAGGTTTTGTTTAGATTTATGTGGCTGCAATTATTAAAATGGTGTATGCCTTGTGATAAAATATTGGATGTTTAATGCAAAAGTTTTCGACAGTAGTTTTGATCTAAATATAGTTGCTAATGCACAAGAAAGTGAGCTTTCTCAAGGAATTATTAAGGAAAACTTATATAATTTTGTATCAAGTAATTCATTTTATGCACATCAATGCGTAAATTATAATTTTGTATCAAGTAATTCATTTCATGCACATCAATGCGTAAATGTTGTTTGCAATGCGTAAATGTTGTTTGATTGTGATTTATATTTAAATTTGCTAACTTACCTGTAATTTTATAATGTTTTTGTTTGGTGAAAATTGCGTTTCCTCAAAGAGCTTTCAAAATATCGCTTTAAGAGAAATGACAAGTGTTTGCAACCGTTCATCTATGACCAATTATTATCATTAACATACCATTTCCCCTCCGATAAGATTTTATTTTAAGTTTTATAAAAATCGGTGGCACTACTAACGATATTTTTTCGAATGATTTTGTGATGTAATCAAATCAATTTCAAGGAAATTGAGGAACGATCTTTATGTATGTATACATATTGTACGTGCCCATATGGTTAGTCAGCTCATGTTCATGAAATATTTCATAGTGAACTGTGATATTTTATTTCTAGAATACGTTATCAAAGACAACAAAAAATACTTTTAACATTGCTTTTGTAATGAACTTTACAGTTTTGTAATGATAAAATAATGTAGTTTGTATCACGAGTAATATAATGTACATTTGCAACACTTACTTAGTTATGAGATATAATTATAAAAAGAGAATAAGGCAGGGTGATTGTCAATTATTTCTCATTATATTCCGCTTTATATTAGTTAACATAATTACAACACTAATTGGATTCCATAATGCCTAAGATATATTTCAATTGTATATAAATGATTAGGTTTTTAGTTCGTTTACCATGTGTGTACAGCGTGTGATATCTGAACAATTGTTATTTAAAAGTTTGTATGGTACGATTTTCTTTAAGGACTAAAGTTAAAGGTGAAACTTAGTATATGTTTAAACACATTTATTTATTTTGCCTCTTGATGTGAAAGTATGTTTCATTAACCATGTTAACACAGCCAGTTAAATCAGTATAGTTTTTACCCAAGCTATACTTGGTCTTTATCTTTTTCTCAGACAAGTTTGAGCAAGTTGCTTTCAAAAGCAGTTTAAATTAGTAACATGTCACAATAATATCATCAACTTCTCTCAAGTACCCAATTTGTTAGATAGTGAAAACGTTTTCCTTCTTAAAATGATTTGGTCGAGCAGTGTTGCCAAAGGAAATTGAAACTGACGATTTTATATAAAAGTCAACAACAAAATAACAACTATCCCAAGTACAATTAAATTTATGGCGCCAAAATGAATGACGGGCTTGTCAACGAATATCTCCAAAATGCCAATAAAGGACAGACAACTCTAAATAATCTGTTATTTTAGTTTTGTGTTCTAAGAATAGCACACATTCTGTTGAATCTTAAAATGAATTGATCCTGTATTCAAGATAAAATATTTATGACCAACCAGAGTCGTACCTTGGCAAATTAAACCAAATATGTAGCTCAAGTAACTAACTGTTTTTCAAATGCATTATTTTTAATAATCATGCATTAAACTTACATAAAGTTTCCGAGAGTTAAACGTTATTGTTTAAAGAATCATGCATACATGAATCATGCATACATGACACAATTCTGAGATCGACACACAACCAACAGTGATAGACCTTTTAGGTGTTCTCAACGCAATTAAACCGGCAACAGCAGCCTCAGAGAATACTGTAAAGCTCACCATGGTGATAGGTCTTCTTGTGGGTTCTGCACGCAATAGCATCGGCGGCGACAGCCTCATATAATACTGTAAACTCACACAAGCCTGGATGATAGGCCTTTTCAATGGGTTCTGAGTGCAACAAAAAGCACTTTAGATTGCAGCCTCAGCAAATACAGTAAAATTGACAAACTTTAAAGTGATAGGTCTTTTAGTTTGCTATTCACGCAATAGAACCGGCGTCGGCAGCCTCAGAGAATACTGTAAAGCTCACACAACCCACGGTGGTAGGCCTATCAGGGGGTTCTTAACGCAATAAAACCGGCGGTGGCTCACACAACCCACGGTTATAACCCTTTTAGTGGGTCCTTAACGGAATAAAAGCATTGGCGGAAGCCTCAGAGAATACAGTAAAGCTCACATAACCCACGGTGATAGGCCTTTAATGGCGTTCTGGACATAATAAATCCGACTGAAGCTAGCTGTCTCAGAGAATACAGTAAAGCTTATACGTTCCTATGAGATAGGCCTTTTAGTGTGTTTCTAACACATTACAATCAGCAGGGCAGTCTCAGCTCAGAGAAAAAAGTAAAGGTCACAAGGTGATAGGCTTTTTAAGGTAGAACGCGACACTTTGCAAACTTTCAAGTAGCGTCTTGAAAATTGGCATGCAAAAAATTGACCATATTTCTGATTGGATTTCGTTGATTTTATTTCAATAGTTTCAGCCAATTTTTGTACACATGACGTCAAAGTTGACCATCAAAGCCCGTTTTTGAACAAGACGTCGTTGCGTATCCTTGCCAACTGTTACTGGTATTTAAACGCCATTGGCGGACAAAATATCTTAAATCCTACAGCATTCGACGAAAATTATTTTTTCCTTTAAGCAGATATAAAATTTATTGTTTTACGCCGAAAGGTGAGGGTTTTACGGTGAGGCCTTTAAGGGGGTTCTGAACGCAAATAATCCAGCGGTTGAAGCCTTTAAGAATAGTGTAAAGCTCTCACAACCCACAGTTATTGGCCTTTTAGGGGGTCTTTTCGCAATATAATCGGCCCCAGAGAATACAGTAAAGCTCACACAACCCACGGTGATAGGCCTTTTAGGGGGCTGTGAACGCAAAAAACCTGCAGTTTAAGTCTTTAAGAATGGAGTAAAGCTTTCACAACCCACAGTGATTGGCCTTTTAAGCGGTCCTTTACACAATATAACAGGCTTTGGCAGCCTCAGAGAATACAGTTATACTCGCACAACCCACGGCGATTAGCCTTTTCGGGGGATTCTGAACGCAAGAAATCCGGCGAATGAAGCCTTAAAGAAAAGAGTAAATGTCGCACAACCCACGGTGATGGAACATTTTGGTGGTCCCTTTCACAATATAACCGGCGGTGGCAGCCTCAGAGAATACAGTAAAGCTCACACAACCAACTGTGGGGCCTTTATGGGGCTTCTGAACGCAAAAAAAATCCGGCGGTTAAAGCCTTTTAGAATAGAGAAAAGCTCTCACAATCTACGGTGATTGGCCTCTGTGGGGCCTTTTCGGGGGCTGTGAACGCAACAAAACCGGCGGTGGCAGCCTCAGAGAATACATTAAAGCTCACAAACCCCACGGTAATAGGCCTTTAAGGGGCTTCTGAACGCAAAAAAAAATCCGGCGGTTAAAGCCTTTTAGAACAGAGAAAAGCTCTCACAATCTACGGTGATTGGCCTTTTAGGTTGTCCTTTACACAATATAACCGGCGGTGGCAGCCTCAGGGAATACAGTAAAGCTCACACAACCAACGGTGATAGGCCTTTTAGGGCGTTCTGAGCGCAAGAAATCCGGGGGTTGAAGCCTTAAAGAAAAGAGTAAATGTCTCACAACCCACGATCATTATGCCTTTTAGGGGGTCCTTTACACAATAAAATCGGCGGCGGCAGTCTCAGAGAATACAGTAAAGCTCACAAAACCTCCGGTGATAGGCTTTTTGGGCACTCTGACCGCAATAAAACCGGCGGTGTAGCCTAAGAGAATACAATAAAGCTCACATAACCCACGCAGGTAGGCCTTTTAGGAGGTACTTAACGCAATAAATCCGGCGGTTAAAGCCTTAAAGAATAGAAGAAAGCTCTCACAACCCACAGTGATAGGCCTTCTAGGGGTCCTTTAAACAATAAAACCTGCTGTTGCAGCCTCAGAGAATACGGTGAAGCTCAAACAACCTACGGTGATAGGCCTTTTAGGGGGTTTTGAACGCAAGAAATCCGGCGGTTGAAGCCTTAAAAAAAGAGTAAATGTCTCACAAACCACAGTGATAGGTGTTGATTTTTAATTGATATGTTCTAGCCTTTTTAGCAAAATTAATCTATGAAATCTAGAGCATTTTTTAAAGAAAATGCCCCATTTTCAAATTGTTCCAATAGGTTGTGAAGTACTTACATCACCTTTACTCAAATAGATACAAAATGTTTTAACAACTTATTTTGTGAGATATTTTATATCGCCTATAAGCTATAGATACAGTATATGAGCCATTTTTCAATAATTAAGTATACAGTATACTTAAATATTTTTTTATATTTTATGCATCCCTTTGCAGCTAATGAAGTAATGTTTAAATTGATACCAAAATTATTGAAATTGATTATGAAAAAAAGAAGTTATGTTTCTTCAGTTTTGCGCTCGTATAATAAGACTTTTCGTTTTTCTGTGATTTCTTTCTTTCCGTTAATTTCTCAACATGTCAGTATTTAGTTTGCTCTATATCAGCAGACGCTTACTTGCATCATGAAGTGAAGGACAAAAATGTTCATTCCATATAAGTTCTTGATGAATCGTTTTGTTGCGTTTTCTTTAAGAAATTTTCATAATAAAACTAGAGGATATGTAGCCCGACATGAATTAAAAACACCAGCTGTAAGTCAAAAAAATTTAACGATTTAGAATCATTTCGGCCCCAAGACGTTTCGGCCCCGGACGTTTCGGCCCTTTACCAAATCGGCCCCATTCAGCATTTAATAGCATTTAAATGAATCTATTGATTAAATCATGATTTTGTATAAGAATGAGGCTTTAATAGGAGGGAATAGTATGGGGAAAGTAATCAATACAAACAGAACAATATAAACTTTATATAAAAAAATTATGCACCATCAAACAATCTTAGAATCTACATTGAATCGATAAACACGTTCCGAACTAGCAGATGACAGGCTATTCTTATTAGTAGTTTTTCGAGTAAAGATAACCAGTTGGGTATCTCACTGTATAAAGTGTATGTAAAATGGTCTGATATATGGTAGGTTTAACAGTTAATTTAATAAATACTTTGCTGTCAAAAGACATGGTGTCAAGGGTATACGCATCATTTTTCCGCGTTCCGTTGATAATTTAACATCCTGCGCGCAGTACCGTATCATTCTTACGTAATCTTCTGAAAAGTGGAAGAGGTAAGTTCAAAAATGCGAAAAATTTCTTACTAAAATTGATTTTATTTCGAGAGTTTGTATACCACGGTAGTTTAAGGTCTTCAGCCTAACCGTTTATATACTATGACGTAAACACTGAAGACAACTCCGTAGGGAAAGTCCACCAATAATCGTGCCAGGAATCTGACACGCTCGTATTCATTCATCGAACATGCCATAAAGTAATTTAGTAAAGTGAAGCATACCTTGATAAAACTATATATAATCAGTTGATAAGCCAAGGATGGACAAATTAAAATCTTATTACCAACATAAACTACCTAATAGTTTCCGACAGGTAAAAATTTCGGCAATTGGCCGCCTTATTGCCAAAATGTTTGACCACGTGATTATGAGATTGATCTTTACGAACCCATGTCCAATATTTTTATAAATTACTTTTTTTAAAGATATTGAAAAAGGTGATTTACTGACTTTTGTATTCAATAAAATCTTATTTAAGTACTAAAAAATTAATGAAAATAAATAAAAACATTATCATGAATAAAAAAATCGATATCATGGCAACAAAGATGTTCTAAATATAGTACACGACTCTATTCTTGTCGGTTCCCACGAATGACGTCATACGAGATCTCTCGTGGCACCTAAATGTCATGGCCGACTGTAGCTGGCGTAATTGATGTTTTACAGTTAAATAGGCAATTTTAATGACGGTATTAATATTTTGATACTTTAATTGGTATAGAACGAGTTTTGATAATTCATCTATGTTCGCAAAACATTTTGCAACAATATTAGTCTATCATAACCTGAAACTAATGAAAACACTTTTATACATGTGAAACATTTGTGTTCTCGATGTGAACATTTTTCATCCTTTTCCGAAAGTAAAGTTGTCGTTAAAAGTATCATATGTCAAATGATCACAAAAAGCATTGATACGAGCTGATAAAATACCAATTTGTCTTCTTATGTCTGTAAGAAGACACTTTTGAGAGAAACCTCATACTCAACTGTATCCATTACATATCTGTGTCGGCATGCTTGAATTTTTCCTTGTAGTTCCATTTATTGATAGACTATTATGAAACTTATAGATAACTTTAAGCACAACAATGTAAGTTTCTTGCTCAAGGAAACATGGGATAGCCGCTGGCGGGGTTCGAGCTCACGCCTGGACAAGCGATGCCAGAATTCCAAGCCCGACGTTTCAGTCTAGAAGTCACGGGTTCGATTCCTTACAGTATACTCTTCCAGTGTATTTACTCAAATTATTTAGTTTAAACAATATTTTATTTATAAACATTTCATTTACATGATAATTGACAAATATTAAATTGCACGGATTGAGTAGGAAGCTTGAAAATCTTGTTTTTTTAGAAACTCTCTCCGTAAGCACTATCTCAAAGAGTCAGTGATTTTTTTTCCTGTATTTTACAGCCGAATAAAGGCTGTTTCCCCTAGCCCTAAATAGGTATATTTTCCCCTTAAATGCTACTATTTTTCCCCTAAAATGCCCATTGCAGACTTTTCACTAGGGCCATGACTTAACAGCATCTGACCTATATTAGCTTAACCCATTGCTTCATATACACGCCTTTTAACGCCTTTTTCACCCCCCCCCCCTTTTTGTTGTCTCAAATGATGAAAAAATGCCTTATTTAGGCCCCAAACACTTGTTTTTTGTTTGAGAAATGTTGTTAAAAAAGTGACCTCTTTTTCGGCGCAGCCCCCCAGCCAAAAGATACATCAGGGGGTTGCCAGAAGGGGGATGTGCCCCCTTCTGTTTGGGGGGGTTTGAAGGGGGGCGGAGTCCCCCTCATCGCCAAGAAAATTTTGGACTTGTGAGAGGCTGTAAATGACCCCAGATTGATCATAAGGTAACGTGTAACCAACGCTGAAAAGCATTTGACTCTATCTCAATCCATTGAGAAGTTGCAGCACTTTGAAATCAATTTTGATGGAAAAAATCAACGCAAAATAGTGATTTTTGGCAATTTTGAGATGTCCCCTCGTTGCCATGGTAACAGAAAATTAAAGCCTGAGCATGTTGTTGCAAGGGCAATGGTCCAGTCAACATTTGTGCCAAGTTTGATTAGTGTTGAAGCAGTTTTAATAGTATCATAGCAATTTGAACTTGTAACGGGAGACTTTTCAATGAAAACAGCCATTTTTCACAAAATGCTCATGAAGTAATGGGTTAAGACAGAACGCTGTCCCTACAGATAGCCTCTGCTTTGTATCATGGATGTTAAATTGAATTGAAATTGAATATTCTAAAATATGTGTAGGTAAACCATTCTCAGTTCTTAGAATTTGATTTTCCCCTTTTCTGATTTATCACGCTATATTTCCCCTTCAGAAAGCCACAGGTTGTTTTCAAAATTGAAAAAAAAAATCACTGAAAGTATGTATAAAATGGTAACAATTATATATATGCATATTTGTGTTAAATATACATAACATTTTCACTATAAACTTGCTTATTTACATGTACAAGAATGTTAGCAATTTGCACAATCTGGTTGTGTTAATTGAACCGATCTTAATAATAAAGTATCGACTCCAATTCTTTCGAATATGACTGTGGTCCCATGTGTTTACGCCGGGCACACAAAAGAACCAGATTTGCTTCTATTTATGCATTTTCCTCCGGTTCAAAAATAATTAATATACATCTACAGGTCTCGCCCAGATGGGCAACAATAAATAAATACAAATAAGATTATTCAACATTAGGTTAATAATCATGATGCGGTGCAAGTCTAGCGCTAATGTATACGGTGCCACATTTTTCGGTGCAGACCCATGATACGGTACGAAGAACTTGGTCAGTTGTCACACTTTTATGACTTTTTTAAGAAATTAAAAGCTTAAATTTGTGTGCAATATTCTGTGTTTACATATCTTTGATGCTTACAGTTATATTAAATAAATATTTCGATTGACAACATAATTGTCTCTTTTAGAAGTTTTCCAAATGCTCATTTTCCCCAAGCCAGCTCTAGCTGTTTTCATAAAAACAAAGAAATCTTAAAAGTCTTTATTAAAAACTAGCTAAAGACATACTAGCTTCAATGATCATAATATTCCGTAGACACACTTTTATGAATACACTTACTTCAAATGTGTGACTTTCAGGTCATTTTCCGTCATGCATGTTGTGTTTAAGTGTTTGTTTTGTCTAAAATGATACGGTGCTGCACACAGGATGATAAATTATCGACGGTACGGGGAAAAATGATGTGTATACCCTTGACACCGTGAAAGATGTGTTGAAGTGTAAACTGTGACAAAGCTAAGATCCAAAGCTTTCCATTGATGTAATAATTTTTAAAATCGGACATCACAACAAATTAGAGCTTTAAAAAAAATGTTTCAATGTTCCATTACTATCTCAGCATATATATTTAAAACTTTACAAAAATTGATTTTATTATGAAAATCTAAGAATAATTTATCTAATTTAATTTTCTATATATAATGAAATTATTCCAACAATAATGCACTAAAACACTTGATTTTCAAATTGCTTGTTATAACTTATCTTTAGTGTCCAGCTTTATTTGTCATCCAATGAAAAAGCTTTATTTCTTAAAAATTGTGTGCGTTAATTTTCATAGAAGAACAAAAGTCAATACTATATCGAATTTCATTCATAGTCGCCTTCTATTTTTCATAGTACTTTATAGAACCGCGTAGTGACTTAATTAAGTGAATAATAATGAGCCCAAAATAAACTTGACACTAAGTATGTTAGTATTCATCCATAGCTGTTCTACAGTAATTAGAAACATTCTCCTGTCGCTATCGCTCCCATCGAAATTTCTAATTTCTGTAGAACAGCACAAATGAACACTAACATATACATAGCAAGTACATTACATTTATAATTTGGTTTCTAAGTTTTTTCAGCCGCTTTTATAACATTTACCATCTATCGTTATCTAATAACAGTGTTAACTAAAATATTTACCAAGAGATTATAACAAAACTTTTTCTGTTTTTTTTTTAACTTTTGAAGTTTATGTTGATATTACTAACCGCTAATTAGCATAAAGCTATAAACATCTATCTAGATAGATTAATTTAGATCAATAGATCATGTTTCCTAAGGAATAACAAGATGCAAATAAACATTTCTTATTGGTATTTTTAGCTCACCTGTCACAAAGTGACAGGGTGAGCTTTTGTGATCGCTTTTCGTCCGGCGTCCGGCGTCCGTCCGTCGTCCGTAAACTTTTACTTTAAATGACATCTTCTCATAAACCACAAGGCCAATTTCATCCAAACTTCACAGGAATGTTCCTTTGGTGGTCACCTTTAAAAATTGTTCAAAGAATTTAATTCCATGCAGAACTCTGGTTGCCATGGCAACCGAAAGAAAAAACTTTAAATATCTTCTTTTAAAAAACCATAAGAGCTAGAGCTTAGATATTTGGCATGAAACATCTTCTAGTGAGTGTCTACCAAGTTTGTTCAAATAAAAGCCCGCCCCGGGGGGTCATTGATTTTCCCTATATGCATATAGTGAAAACTTAAAAAATCTTCTTTTAAAGAACTCAAAGAGCTATGGCTAAGATATTGAGCATCAAACATGTTCTAATAGGTGTCTATCAAGTTTGTTCAAAGAAAAGCCCTGGGGTCAAAATTGGCCCCGCCCCAGGGGGTCATTGATTTTCCCTATATGCATATAGTAAAAACTTAAAAAATCTTCTTTTAAAGAACCAAAAGAGTTAGAGCTAAGATATTTAGCATGAAACATGTTCTAATAAGTGTCTACCAAGTTTGTTCAAATAAAAGCCCTGGGGTCAAAATTGACCCCGCCCGGGGGGGTCATTGATTTTTCCCTATATATGCATATAGTAAAAACTTAAAAATCTTCTTTTAAAGAACTCAAAGAGCTATGGTTAAGATATTTAGCATCAAACATAATCTAATAGGTGTCTACCAAGTTTGTTCAAATAAAAGCCCTGGGGTCAAAATTGGCCCCGCCCGGGGTCATAGATTTTCCTTATATGTGTATAGCAAAAACTTAAAAAATCTTTTTTGAAAAAACCCAAATAGCTAGAGTTAAGATATTAAGCATGAAACATCTTTTAGTGAGTGTCTACAAAGTTTGTTCAAATAAAAGACCTGGGGTCAAAATTGGCCCTGCCCCGGGGTCATTGATTTTCCTTATATGTGTATAGCAAAAACTTAAAATCTTCTTTGAAAAAACCCAAATAGCTAGAGTTTAGATATTAAGCATGAAACATATTCTAGTAAGTGTCTACAAAGTTTGTTCAAATAAAAACCCTGGGGTCATAACTGGCCCGGCCGCAGGCGTGTCATTGTTTTTTAACTATATGTGTATAGTAAAAACTTTAAAAAAATCTTCTTTTAAATAGCCCAATGAGCTAGAGCTTAGATGTTTAGCATGAAACATTTTCTTATGGGTGTCTACCAAGTTTGTGCAAATAAAAGCCCTTTGGTTAAATTGGCCCTGCAATGTTTTGGGGGGGGGTTGGGGCGACCTATATACAGGTGAGCGACCTCAGGGCCATCATGGCCCTCTTGTTTCTTAAGGAATTACATGGCATAATATAAATTTATTGTGCATAAAACTCTTTTACATTTAAGTTTATGGCAAAAACAGATATAATTGTGGCAAGTATAAAATTATGAAAATGTGTTTTCAGAAGAGATACATGTAACTGTAATTAATTTTTCAATCCAGAAATTTTAGCAGTTTGTTTTATAAATTAAGGATTAAAGTCCCTTAATTGTTTGTTACACTTTTAAAGCAGCACGCCTCCAGGTTAATGCTTATTTTCATTAAAAATTTTAAAAATGAAATTAACTGTTTATTATTTTATAGTAACCAAAAGGAATCATTTTACACATTATCAATGGCACGTTTATTACAAGAAGAGTTCAAAATATGCGAAAAATGCCCTTACTGAGTTAGTAATGCAGTGGCAATTCACCATTAATAGCTGATAACATGTAAATTATTACTTGAAATATCTTTCTACTCTGCCTAAACTCTTAGTACATTTTCACAAGTTTGATTTATTGAAATATTTTTGATGACATCTGGAGGAATGCTGCTTTAAAAATATTAACATATATCTAAATAGTTCAAGAGATCAAAAGATAAATAATTATTTATTAAAGAATTAAAGTGTCATAATTGTTTGTGTTACCAATCAAGCAATGTACTATAGTAGGGCCGAAACGTCCCGCAGAAAAGGGCTGAAACGTCCAGGGGCCGATTTTTGCACTGGGGTCGATTTGGTTTGGGGCCAAACCGTCCTGTTTCCAAATTTAACGAGTTGCACCACTAGTCTAGTGATCCCAAATTTATACCACACACAGACATTTGGGATGTGGAGTTCAAAACCCTTTAAAAATAAAATAAAATGTAGATCTGTATTTGTCAATCCCATCACATGTACTTATCATTTTTGTCATAAAAACTTAATATAAGCTGTGACATATACAAAGAGGAAAATTCTCTGAAAAAAGTCAAGGTGGCAAGTAATCGTAGTAGAAGTACATTGTTTACCTTAAATTAAATCTGTTTCAGGTCTATGTGAAACAGTTAAGCTGGAAAGTCACCATATAACCAATATTATGATGGTGTGACATATAAATGCGTAAACTTTTTACCTGTGTTTTCTGTTTCTAGGTTAGAAAAATAAATCGGAAAAAAGCAGAGAGTAGAAATAGCAAAGAAATTGGATTTGATACTCCATTGTCAACAGTGGCTAGAAATGCTTCAGTTCAGGTTTTATCTACTGGTGCCTATGGAATGGGACGATCAGTTGTACTTAGAACAGGCAATCAAATGTAAGCTATAACTTCAATGGACCTTTCCGGTGTTTACAGTTTTATGTAAATTGACTAACTTGTTATCCAATTGCTACACTAAGAAAATACATAGTCACTGGTTGACCTGGTTTGCACAAAAGAACACGTGGTTATAATGTTTGTGATACCTTTTGTGAGCAGTTGACCTAGCAATGAATAGAAAAGGTGTGGCTAAATTTTTCGCTATGGAAAACTGGAAAAGGTCCACACTTTAAGCCAAACAGGAACAAAACATATTGCAAATTTTAGTTAGAGACAATCTTGGGCTGAGATTTGTCTCAGTCCGAAATGTTAGTGACAGCGGGGACTGGGCTTGGATATTTAGTTTAGTATATGATTACCTAGTAGTGGACCTTTACCAAACTTATATAATAAATCGTGCACCTGATGTGAAAATCGGCTCTCCATATGTTGTCAATTAATTTGCGTACACCTCAGTCTTCTTCTGCATGTAGCATTGCTTAGAGTTAGCCTCTTTAAAATGAAAAACTATATGAGTAATTGTAGCAGGATGAATAATGAGCCTGCTCTATGTTACCATTTGTTTCATTGACTTGTTTAGAAAATTTATTTTAAAAACCATATTTTCACAGTCATATTTAAATGCCCAGAGCAAAATGTATATAAATCATGTTCGAAGCATCTGTGGTGGTCTTTTACTACATGTATACAAAGACTGATATAGGAAACATGTAAACATAGATCAACAAGGTAAACATATTCAAATCATCTTATGTAAAACTACATGTCCTAGAACACAAAGTAGTGCCTACTACACCTATACAGAAGTTTATGAAAAAAAATTTTCCCTTCCTTAATACATGTTTGACACGAAGACCCGCCTCTGAATGGAAGATTAATGTTCTGTTCTAGCAATTGGTTTAAGGTAAGATTTCTATGGCCTTTGGCCTTATTGTTGTACAAAAGTTTTTTTTATAGAATTGATTTCAATAAGGTCCTGTTTCCTTCTGTTTACAGGTATCTGTTCAACTGCGGGGAAGGCACGCAAAAAATATTGACAGACAATGGGTAAGTCTTTAAAGTGGGATACATATTCCAGGTAGTGGCTGCTAAAATTTGTCAGTTTATTAGTCTGATCCAAGCAGTTTAATTAAGTTATTAGGGTCATGTAATGGTAAACAAACAAAAGATCCATGTTTAACTTTTAGTAATAATCGAATATTTAGGAAATTTGTTGTACCCTCTGTCTGTGTGAGATTGTGTCTTGACTTTTTCTTTGCATTCACTGGCTGAAATATAAAAAAAATTCATGGGAAGCAAAGTGACAGGGTGAGCTTTTGTGATCGCTTTTCGTCCGGCATCCGTCCGTCGTCCGTCCGTCGTCCGTAAACTTTTACTTTAAATGACATCTCCTCATAAACCACTAAGCCAATTTCATCCAAACTTCACAGGAATGATCCTTTGGTGATCACCTTTAAAAATTGTTCAAAGAATTTAATTCCATGCAGAACTCTGGTTGCCATGGCAACCAAAAGAAAAAAACTTTAAATATCTTCTTCTAAAAAACCCAAAGAGCTAGAGCTTAGATATTTGGCATGAAACATCTTCTAGTGAGTGTCAAGTTTGTTCAAATAAAAGCCCTGGGGTCAAAATTGGCCCCACCCCAGGGGACATTGATTTTCCCTATATGCATATAGTAAAAACTTAAAAAATCTTCTTTTAAAGAACCCAAAGAGCTAAGATATTTAGCATGAAACATCTTCTAATGGGTGTCTACCAAGGTTGTTCAGATAAAAGCCCTGGGGTCAAAATTGGCCCCGCCCCAAGGGGGTCATGGATTTTCCCTATATGCGTATAGTGAAAACTTAAAAATTTTTCTTTTAAAGAACCGAAAGAGCTAGAGCTAAGATATTTAGCATGAAACATCTTCTAGTGAATGTCTACAAAGATTTTTTTAAAATAAAACCGGGGGGGTAAAAAACGGGTCCTCCCCCGGGGGTGTCATTTTTTTTTAACTCCCATTTTTAAAATTTTTTTTTTAAAAAACCCAAACGAGCTAACCTTAGTTTTTTTTTGCATCAAACATCTAATGGATGCCCTCCCAAGTTTTTTTCAAATAAAACCCCCGGGGGTTTTTAAAACTGGCCTTTTTTTTATAATCGATGTTTTCGAATTGTTTTTTTAAACCCAAAACTTGCAATTTTTTTGCCAGTTTTAAATTTTAAAACCCTCAGTCTTTTTCAATTTAAAAACTGTTTGCTTTTTTTTTTAATTCAAAATTTTTTTTTCTGGGGAAACTATGATTATTAAAGGTTTCCTAACTTAATTCTCATTATTTTTCAGCATAACTCTTTCACAAGTTGACGATTTTTTTATCACATTCAATTCTTGGGACAATACTGGTGGCATTTTTGGTAAGTGTTTTATTTTTTAATTACACACCTGCAGTGTTGCATTTGAGCGATTTGCACATATTTTTTGCAGATTGCGCATTTTAATGAAGTCATATTAAATTGGTACTTATTAAAATTGATTAGTCTTTATCCAGATAAAAGGTCCTATTATTTCTGAAAGCAATTTAACTAACATAGGGCATCCGTGGCCAAGTGATTAAGGTTTTGGATTTTAAACCACTTCCTCTTACTGCTGTAGGTTTGAGCTTCTTCAGATTCTCTCATGTGAGAAAGCTATCTAGCGAGCTTTCTGGACATGGGTGGTTCTTCTCAAGTGCCTGATTGTGCCTGAAATAATGGACAGAGGGGCACCTAGGGTCTTCCTCCACCAGTAAAGCTGGAAAGTCACCATATGACCTTTACTGTGTTGCTGAAACATAAAACCCAAATAAAAAATATCATTATTAGGTTAAATGATCTCCATTTGTAGAAGTTAATCAAGTTCCTCGAGGAAAAACTTAGTTCACACATAAAATCCTCATTTTTTTACTCCCTGCCAAAGAAACAATTCAAAACTACACTTGTAATGAAGAAAAAGAAGTACAACACATCAGAAACAGGTTTAAAGTTTGTGAACATTTTTTTAACCAAAAGGATATATGTGACTGGTTGTAAGTAAAATGCCGATATAATTTTACATTTTCAGCTTTTTTCATTCATTCTTCTATGTCTACGAATCCCTCTAAAGAAGTGCTTCGTTGTCATGGACCATCATTTGTGGCAAGTATACTCTATGCATTAATTACATTAATCTGAAAGATCTATGGACAGTTAAAAATCCCTCATGACTATGCTAATGAATGGATGATCCTACCAGACAGTCAATCCAGAGAACCTGGCACTGTTGGAATCCCAACTGCGCATGAAGCTCAGTTTTTTTCTTGAGACATTTCTATATATTAATTCCCGCTCATGACAACTTCCTTATTTATTTTTATATGCAAACCATGAACAGATAATTGGTTTACAACTTTAATACTTCAAAAATATATAAAAATGAAAATAAAGAAATACTTGCCCTCCATTCTGCCAATTCGCAACCTTTTGCCCTTTCTGTCAGTCTTCGGGCAAGGACCTCAAACACAATAGTAAGAATACAACAGAATTAGTATGGTATTTTCAGTCTAACGCTAAGAAACTTAGAACAAATAAATAGTTAAGTAATTTATTGCTAGTAGTTGAAGACTAAATTTATACCAATATATCGAGTAAAAGTCCGCCTGTATTATTATTAAGTAAATTTACAGATATAACAGTAAACAGTACAGTACATTATTTATATACTTATTATTTTGGTTGTAGAAACCTAAAGTATAAAATGTTACTGTTGACATTTATTCGGATTTGGCCATAATTGTACATCAGTGAGCATTTGTTAGTTGATTATGATTGCCAGACATAATTATGTTTAACCATAAGTTTACCAAAATAGACTTTATTTTCTTGTGGATGTCAAATACATACATACAATTGTTATACATTATTAAAAATTACACCCTCTGTCTTTGTTTACATCTAAATCCATGTGGTTGAACTACTTTCAATACGTATTCAATCGGAGGTTATTATGATAGCGGAGGATGTTCCGAATGCCATTCTGCATTAAAGCACTGGCTAGGGAGTATTTATATCTCCTTTATTAAAAGTTTGTAGTCTTGATTTGAACATAGTTGAGCTGCGTCACGACAAAACCAACATAATGGGTTTGCGACCAGCATGGATCCAGACCAGCCTGCACATCCGCGCAGTCTGATCAGGATCAATGCTGTTCGCTTACAAACCCTATAACAAGTAGAGGAACTGATAGCGAACAGCATGGATCCTGATCAGACTGTGCGGATGCGTAGGCTGGTCTGGATCCATGCTGGTCGCAAACCCATTATGTTGGTTTTGTCGTGACACGGCTCAGTTGATCCCTTCATGGCTCTGGGTGCGAGTCCTGCTACAGACTTTGGCTTCTTTCATGCAGGGAAACTAGCTATCAAGCTAGCTGAAACTAGCTATCAAGCTAGCTTGGAAAGACGGTGGCTCTAGTAAGGTGCCTGCAGGTGATAATGTACGGAGGAGCACTTGAGGTCTTCCTCCACCACTAAAGCTGGAAAGTCACAATACAGGCTTTACAATGTTGGTGCAACAGTAAAAAATCAGCTTTTAAAAAAAAAGACATTTAATCTATTGCTGCTGATATTTAACAAAAATTTGAATTTTTTTTTGTGAGCTAGTGATTAAATGGCTGTATGTTATTAATTATTGTGTTTTCTTTTCTACAGGAAAAAGTCAAGGCTATGCTGGTGATTGCCTCAGATAAGAAACGGAATTTTTTTCCTACTTGTGGTAAGTTTACTGAAAATTATGGGTTATTTACATAGAAATATTTTCACAAATTAATCACAGGTCGGTCATTATTATGCTAAAATTACATTTAAACAGCTCTGATCAAGACTCAATGATGTTGTCAGGTAGGGAAGGAAATGGGGACTTTTATCTGTCAACAAAAATAGTTATAATGTTAATAAGAATAAATAGGAGTTCACCTGAAAATATTTAATGTTTGGCACGAAGCATTGCCATATGGACTTCTGCAATAGTTATATAAATCATGCTACTGCAGTCAATATAGACCATGCCCCATGGCTCTGCTTTTTTTTTGGGGGGGGGGGGGGGGGGGAATTATTACGTTTTTGTACAAAACATGAAGATAAGGTGAATTGTCTGATTAAATAAAGGGAAGTAATAAAAAAGAAAATAATTTGTAAAGACAGCATTTTGATTGTCTCTTCTAAGTCGCCTAGTGGCTTAGTAACTTGGCATGTATCAACATGATCAATGAATTAGATCTGAACAAAATTTATATAAAATAATCTAACACTTTTGATCATAAGTGTCCCTACCATGGTGGTCACTTAGTATCATAATTATGATGAATATGAAATATGTTCTGGACAAGTTTATTGAAAGAGTCTCTGATTATTTTTGATTACGTAAACAAATTTGCATTTCGTGTATATTCCCCTTTGCCTTCCCCACTTTATGGTGCTCTTGTTCACCTTCATAACAATAGAAAAAAGTATACAAGTATATTAAAGCAGCACACCTCAAGATGAGCCAAAATATTTCAAGAAAATCAATATTGAGAAAAATGTACAAAATTTTTAAGAATGGTAAAATCATTCTAAATCCAAGTTATATTTTACATGTTTTTAAGCGGTTTATGACCGATTTTGCAGTATTTTTATCACCATATTTCTACTGCGTTAGTTAGGGCTGTTTTTGCAATATGTTTGGATTTTTCTTGGATTGTAATATGTAAATTACTTTATTTGTTCACCTTAATTATTTTACTTTTAAATACATTTTAAAAGTTTTATGAAAATAAACATGAATCTGGAGGCGTTGCGGCTTTAAGCCTAAGATATAAGAATTTAATGTGTTGTTTTATGAATGTTCTTTGTTACAGAGCAGCGTGGTATAAAAGATTTAAAGTTTAAAGATGATCAAGTAACTGTTGAATATGTTGAACTCCTTCATGCTGCATCTGATGGAAAGACACCACAGCTTTATGATAGTTGGGCATTTAAGAAGAAAGTTTTTAATGAAATTGAAGGTATTTCATAGTTTTAATTAGCTCTGCTTTTTTTAAGAGAAATTTCGAGTTAATGCTACAGACAGGTTGTCGTTCACATTTACATTGCTGTCAACCAACTTCAACATTAGCCATTATTTTTAGCACACCTGAGCGCAACGTGCTCATGGTGAGCTATTGTGATCACCCACTGTCCGTCTTGCATCGTGGTGTGTCGTCAATAATTACTTTAAACAAGATCTCCTCTGAAACCAATGACTGCACAGTAACCAAACTTTATAGGAATGATCCTTGGGTTATCCCCATGTTGTTAAAATGGTTCCATTAAGTTTTGCTTGACTTTTGCTATGATTGGCTATAACTTTGTTAGTTATGAATGGATTTTCTTCATACTTGGAATCAAAAATCCTTTCGGACAAGACCTTCAAGATCATAACTAAATTGATTTTGACCTGCACCCATCAGTGACCTTTTCATTGAAGGTCAGTTCAATGAATTTTACTTGATGTTTGCTAAAATTGGCTTAACATTGTTATTAATGAATGGATTGTCTTCATAATTGAGCACAACTACCTTAAGGATAATGTCTTAAAGAAGATCAATCTCAATTTGACCTTGACCTATAAATGAACTTGAAGGTCAAATTATTGGAATTTCAGTTTCTTACTATAATTGGCTATAATTGTAATTATTGAATGGATTACCTTAATACTTTTGCACCATTATCCTTGGAACAAGATGTTAAAGATGATTTAATTAAAGTTGATCATGACCTTTTTTGACCTTGACACTGAAGGTCAGATAAGTGAATTTTTCTACATAGGTCATAACTTGTTATTTATTTATGGATTCCCATTAAATTAAGACAAGAGAACACTCAAAATATAACTGACATGTTAAGTAATTCTTATTGACCTATAAATGACCTTGTATGTCAAGGTCAGATATTGAATTTAGCTTAGATTGAAATGTCATTACTTTATTATTCTTTGACAGCTTTGATTTATACTTGGACAAAAGAACCCTTATGATAAAACCCGTTGCATTAATCTTATATGACTTTAACCTTTAACGTCAAGGTCAAAATTATTAAAAATTTGCGTAAATTGTCATAACTTTATTTATTTATTTATGGATTTGATTAATTCTTGAACAAAAAAAACCTTAGACAGAATTGACTAGGTAATTAATTCAAATATGACCTTGACCTTTAAATGACCTTAACCATCAAGGTCATATATGAAATTTGAATTTGTTTTTACAAGGAAATTATGTTGTTGCGCTCTCTCTGTTGTGGATTTTTAAGTTATTTTGAGAATATTTATGTCAATATTTTGCTCAAATCAATATCCTTTTTTAAAACTAAGATATAAGAACATGTGCTTTAAAACAATTTTTGTTATACTTGCCAACTAAAAATTGAGATCTGCATGAAGCTTAATTTTGGAAGAAAAAAAATAAAACTTTGTGTGTTCTTGTAGAATACTGTAGAGACTGAGTTTAGGTGAGCACATACATAAATCATGGGTGAATAAAGATTGTAAGACAAGAATGAATTGAAGGACGATTATGTATGATAAAAAAAATGATTTCCTTTTCTATTCTAACATGCTGAATAGAAAGAAAATCAATATAGATATTTGTTGAAACTCATTGATTGGAAATTGATTTTTTTTCTTGATGTCATTTGGTTTGTTGAAGTCTCGGATATCTGACATCATGTATTGTGTCATTTAACATTCATTTTCATTATTCTGTACATTGTTAAGGTTTAGAGAAGTCAATCTTTTTTAGAGGGAAATATTGTCTTGTGTTTCTAGAATGTATTTTTAAGTGGCAATTTGTAACTTTTTCACAATTCTTTTCATGTACTCCCTATGTAGGATCAAATGGGATTTATGAAACTGCATTAAACGGGAAGAAAACGGTGATGTGCTATATAATAAAGGTAAGTAAATCATAAACCAATACTGTATTGTTAGCTTGTCTGTTTCTAAGAAAAAAACAACAAGATGTTGTATAGAGAATATTTTTGTTGCGTTTTGCATGTAAGATCAGAAACATATTTCACTCAGTGGACACAAGTTGTAATATTTTTTACGAGTGGCGAAGCTGGTGTTCATGAGTGAAATATATTTCTATCTTGCATGCAAAACAAAAAAGTTTCTATTTATTTCATTTCTTTTTAGTGATTTTAAGTCATTTTTACTTGTTTTTGCCAACATAGCGTCATGTGGGTTCTTCTTCATGTGATGTCATGTAAAATTTCTCGAATTTGTTACATTTATTTACTTGCTCCTCCTAAAGAAGCAAATTTACAGAAGACAGAATGTATTCCTGTAATGATTTCCATTTCGTTATGAAATTATTATTTTCATTCATTAAACTTTTTAATCATAATGTAGCCTTTTATGCAAACATTTTGAAAAGTTATCAATATAATACATGTAAAACTTGCTTATCTTGATAAGGTGCAGTGACAAGGGTCATAATTCTGAAAGCTATATTTTTGAGCTATGCCCCTTTTTAACTGTCAAAAGTGGTTATGTTAGCAGACAAGTGTTCACACCATGTGGAGCTGTGTTTTTTATACCTCTTCCAAAAGATAATTATGACATGATTTTGCAAACAAATATGATAATAGTATTATGACATTGTTCATATAAATAGGATAATTAGGTTATGACATTCTTCATATGAATATGGTAATTAGATTTGACATTGTTCCAAAAGATAATTATGACATGGTTTTGCAAACAAATATGATAATAGTATTATGACATTGTTCATATGAATATGATAACTAGTCCCCTACTGGTTTAACCGGAGGGGACTTTAGGTTTACCCTCCATCTGTCTGTCAGTCCGTCCATCCACAAAACTGGATCCCGCAATAACGCAAAAAGTACTGAAAATATTTTTATGAAACTTGATATATAGATAGATGGCAGTATGGAGATTAGGCATGTGTTTTACTTTTCTTTCTATTTTGAAAATTCTGGTTGCTATGGCAACAAATAGTCTGAAAATATCGCAAATTTAACAAATAAACTGGATCCAGTGATAACTCAAAAAGTACTGAAAATATTTTTATGAAACTTGAAATATGAGTAGATGTCAGTCTGGAGATTATGCACATCTTTTTCTTTTCTGCCTATGTTGAAAATTCTGGTTGCTATGGCAACAAAAAAAACTGAATTTCAAGGTTTCTGATTTAAATTTTTAAGCTTTTTCACTATAAGTTCTTATTTCTTAAGGTGTTAACTTCAAACTTTAAATATAAGTTTCTGGTCATCAACCACATCATATGAGACAAGGTTTACAACTCTAGCACAAAAATTATCAAAATTACCTCCCTTGAACTTAGAATTTCAGTGATAACTCAAAAAGTACTGAAAATATTTTTATGAAACTTGAAATATGGGTAGATGGCAGTCTTGAGATTATGCGCATCTTTTTCTTTTCTTCCTATGTTGAAAAGTCTGGTTGCTATGGCAACAAAAAAAACCTGAATTTCAAGATTTCTGATTTAAATTTTTAAGCTTTTTCTCTATAAGTTCTTATTTCTTAAGGTGTTAACTTCAAACTTTAAATATAAGTTACTGGTCATCAACCACATCATATGTGACAAGGTTTACAACTCTAGCAAAAAAATTATCAGAATTACCTCCCTTGAACTTAGAATTTCAGTGATAACTCAAAAAGTACTGAAAATATCTTTATGAAACTTGAAATATGGGTAGATGGCAGTCTTGAGATTATGTACATCTTTTTCTTTTCTTCCTATGTTGAAAATTCTGGTTGCTATGGCAACAACAAAAAAATGAATTTCAAGATTTCTGATTTAAATTTTTAAGCTTTTTCACTATAAGTTCTTCATTTTTTAAGATGTTTACTTCAAACTTTAAATATAAGTTTCTGGTCATCAACCACTTCATATGTGACAAGGTTTACAACTCTAGCACAAAACTTTTCAGAATTACCTCCCTTGAACTTAGAATTTTTATGAAAAAAATGTTGTCTTTTTTAAATTACTTCTTTATTTCTCAATGTTTTTACTTCAAACTTCATATATATGTTTTTTATTATCACTCAACATTTGTAAGATGGTACAATACTCTAGCAAGACTATTTCCAGAATTATGTCTCCCTTGAACATAGCTTTTTTCTTGATAGCTTTTTTTCTCAAGAAATTGATATTTTTACTCCAACTTCTTTTTTCCTTATAGGATTTACTTCAAACTCTCACATCATAATAATATGACAAGGTTTATAAATCTAGAATCCATATTTCCAGAATTATCTCCTCCTTAAACTTTGAATTTTTCTTATTCATTCTTTAACTTTCTAATTTTTTCTTCATGGATTTTCTTCAAATTCAAAATAAACATTCATTATCAACTCCTACATTATATTTCTTTTTTAATTTTCATCTTTGTTACTTACTAAACATTAAAGTTAATGCTATATTTGAAAATTGTTATTTTTTTTTACTGATCTTCTTTGTGACTATAAATGATATCTTTAAACTTAAAGTAAAAAAAATTCAA